>NC_051069.1:99154040-99196540 GCF_004664715.2 Peromyscus leucopus | reverse complement strand
CTTTGTGTATGCCAGGAGAGCACTCTGCCACTGAGCCACAGTTCTGGCTTGCCCTACTTCTTGGTGGACAGACAAGACAATGAACTTCAATTTTTAAAAATTTATTTATTTTATTGTATGTGTATGAATGTTTTGCTTGGATGTACACCACATGCTTGTTGAATTCAGGAGAGCATATCCAATCTCCTGGAACTGGGGTTACTGATGGTTGTGAGCCACCATGTGGGTGTTGGGAATCAAACCCGGGTCCCCTCGCAAGAGCAACAAGTGCTCTTAAGGCTGAGCTGTCTCTCCACCTCCACGACAATGAACTTTGAACAGCAGTGCCCTCCCAGTCCTGGGAGCAGCAGTCCTATGAAAGCTGAGGTGAGCCAGCTTTCAAAGCCAGCAGCCGCCACACACTCCCCTTTCCCTGCCATTAACCCTGTAATAGCCTCTGGCTCCTCCTTCCCTAGGTCAGAACATAGAGGCAGAGAGGAGCAACAGATGTCACACTCTGGTTCACCTGATCAAAGCCTACCCCTGCCTCTCTAAGCGCATGCCCTGAGGATGTTTAGCTGCACCTCCCCAAACCCCCCCGCTGCAATCAGTATAGCTTTCTGTGGCCCTTCCTTGGCCTGGCCTGTGGCTGAGGCTGGCAGAACTAGGAGGCAGAAACCTGTTGCTAATGCTTGGGTTTTAGAAGCATTCCTGGGGGAGGGGGGTATCATGTTGTGTTGGTTTTGGATTTTGTTTTGCTTCTTGCTTGCTTTGGAAGAAGTGACCCCTAGATTTTGCCATCTACTGTTGAGACTCTCTTTAATAGCGCCCCCCCTCCCCGGCCTGTAGTCTTTTTCAAACAGCAGCCATTTTCCTGCCTGCCCGGTCCTCTGAAGTCCCTGAAGGGCAGCTGGCCTTCTGCCCCACTCTGAGGCCTAGCTCAGTCCTTATTGTCAAGGGTACATCCAGGACAGAGCCCTGTGAGACCCGGGTGTAAGGCCTTGATGAGGTGTCCCCCCATACATAGCCTGGGCGGGCCTTCCCTACTGTTCTCCGTGAGAGAAAGATGCTGAGTCCTGGTCTCCTAGCACTCAAGAGGCTGATGATGTCGGAAAGAAGGAAGGAAGATGAAGTGGGCGGTAGCATCTCCAAGCTCCCACCGTCACACTCCCCTCGGGCTTCAGTCCCTCGCTCAGGTCTCCACAGCTGCTCAGAAGCTCCATCCCTGAGTAGTCAATGTTCCCACAGTGTAGGGGACCAACGTCAAGACTTTGCTAGAGTCGATAGCAAGACGGTCAGCAGGGTCAGAAAATGGTCCTCCACGAGTAGCTGACCTTGTCCTGTGGAGCAGAAGCTGCTGGGTCCTTCCACAACGCTAACATCTGGCCAGCTCTAACTATACTCTCCCTGATTCTCCATACCCCCTCCCCCTCCTGCTCTGGTGTCCAGGGTGACCAGAGCTGCCTCTGGGCAGGGAGCCAGCCCAGAAAGGCCAAGGACATCCCTCAGTGCCTGTCACTATGGCAACATGCCCGCTCTGCCCCCTTCCAAGTCCAGTACCATTTCTCCCCCAAACTCAGGACGTCAGAATGGGAAGGGCCTTCTAGATCAGTCGATTCCAACCCCTCCCCTTGTCCCAAGTGGAGAAACTGAGGCCCAAGAGGGAAGGGACGGGGTGGGGGTGGGATCCTGTTGATCAAGGGCCTACCGCCAACCTGTCCCTTTCTCCCTCCCGGCTTCCCCTTCCTTGGTGTCCTTGGAGTGGAGTGGGAGGTACAAAAGTCCGAGAGCCCGGAGGAGGGGGCGGTGCCACCCACACCTACCCTCATCCCAGCCGCGATGGCGCAGGTGGCGTCCCAGGAACCTGACACCCACGATGAATAAATGATGCGGGCTCAACCGCCCGCGGCCAGAATTCTCTGCCGCCGCCGCCGCCGCCACCACCGTCACCGCCTGCCGGTGGCCAGGGGCAGTCACCTGGCAGCCCTGTGCATCAGCCCCCTGCTCCCAGGACCTGCACCGGAGCGCGCGGCGGCGGGAGAACATGGCCGGGCGGCGGAGAGGCGCGGGGCGGCTCTGGGCTCTGGGCGGCGCCGCGCTGGGGGCCTGCCTGGCGGGGGTCGCCACGCAGCTGGTGGAGGTGAGGCACCACATCACGGAGGGTACGGGACGCTGGCGTCGTCCAGGCAGGGGGGTGAGGGTGCGAGGAGCTGGCTCTATCCCTTCTTCCTGCCCGGTGGGGTGACACGGCCCCTCGCCCTTAGAGAGAGTCCCTGGTCAGATGGCAGAGCGCGGCCTCTGACATCAGGGATGCAAGGAGTCTCCGTGTGTCCGTGTGTGGAGGGAAATAGCCTTGCCATCCGGTCTTTGTTTTCCTAGGGCATGGGGAGGGGGACTTTCAGCCCTTAGCTTTCTTGACTTCTCGTCTAATGGGGGATAGTCGGAGCCTGGATTTAGGGTAAGCTGTGGGAATTGCCCTTTCTCTATGGAAGTCCTCCAGGGCCCCTACCGAAGGCAGGACCCAGGGACTGGAAGATCCAAATAGGTCCTAGTGAGTACGGGAGCTGTAGAAGGTTTCTGAGTGGATATATCGTGAACAGCTCCTGTTTGGAAGGAAGAGGATAAATGAGGAGGGGCGCAGAGTGGGAGAGCTGGGAGGAGACTGCCCAGCAAGGAGGTGAAGAAGATGGGTGGGGCGAGGCAGCCAGGAGGAGGTAGCCCAACAGGCTTACAAGTCAGGAGCTGGAGGCAAAGGATGAAGGCCCAAGAGCCAGGGCCAGGAGCCAGGGTAGACAGGGCAGAGTGGAGGCAGTTGCTGCGAGACAGGGTGGGATAGGGAAGACAGAGCCAGTCTACTCAGAGGGCTTTAAAGAGACATAACTTTGAACTGAAGGGCCTGAGGGTGGCGTCTCATGGTGTAGAGACCTGTACTCTGTAGCATGTCCCTTCTGCATCTGACCAGGGGCATGAAGAGGCTGTTGGAGTCAGATGTCAGCCTCAGTACCCGGTAAGGGAAGCCAGCCTGGCCCGGGCCCCATGGAGCACACTCAGATCTCTCACCGGCTGCCCTGAGGCCCCTGTACAGAAACTGAGCTGTCCTCAAAGCAAAGGCTGGGGCAACAGGCAAGGCAGTTCTGAGGCAAGGAGTCTCCCCACTCCTAGGAGCTCGTCTCCCAGGTCAGCGGAGGAAATCACATTTGCAGCCCATCTGCTCCCATCTCAAGCAAGGCCTAGCCCTTCTTTCCAAGGAAGCAGGAGAAACGCTGGCCGGCTGGGAACCACGTCTCTTCTCAGTCGGGCCCTGCAGCATCCCTGTCCACCAGGCTGTGCCTCTGGAGGAGGCAGGACCTCCAAAGTTCAGAATTTCTACCTTGACCAGGACCCACCATAAGATGCCTGTTTGTTGCCCATTACCCTCCACCCAAGAGCCTGGTCAGGGTCTTCCAGTTAGACAGTCAGTCAGACCAACACACCAGACCTGTGAGACAGGGCACAGTAACCGCCAAGCCCCCAAATCTAATGCTGCAGTCACCAACCCCAAGCGCATATACATTGCTGCAACCACACATATGCCCTCTGCCCATTTATAAGTGCCCAATCCCACGCATGGCATGTATCCACACACTTGCCTGCCTGCACAGGGGTTCCCGAATCCACCAAGGGATGCTGCTGATTTAGTGGGATGTTATTGCCCATTTTACCATCAGATTGGAGAGTTCTCAGAGGCAGATGGCACTACCCCACCCCAATTACAGGGAGAGAAACCGAGGTCTAGAGTAAAGGAAGGAGTCTCTGTTCTAGGCCCTCTTAGTGAGGAGCAAAGAGCTCAGTCTATGGCTCAGAGATTCTGAGATGCCTGGCATAGGTCAGTGATCTCCTCTGAGTGCCACCTGCCCCATGGGTGGCAGTTGTTAGATGAGGGAGTCCCCAGATCCGGCAGATGTCTACCCGTGTTTATGGACCCCAGTGGGGTGTGGGAGCTGGAGAGAGATTGCATGACAGATGGCCTTTCTTTCTCAGCCACAGGGGACTCTCAAGCCTGTCCTTACTGATCATTCAGTAGACAACGTACTGCACAAATGCCTGGTCCCACCCCCTTCTTTGTCCCTTAGCCAAACTGGTTGACAGAGACAGGATTATATCTCTGGTCAAAACTAGCCTCTCAGATTCCACAAGGCACAGCCATGTCCCATAGACACTCAGGACAAAGTCACGTACCCTCGAAACACCCGGGACAGGCTGAGAATGAAGCTAAGTTGGTAGAGTGTTGGCCTAGCACACACAAAACCCTGGGTTCAACACCCAGCACAGCATCTATAAAAACAAACACACCCAGAGCAAACCACAACTCTAAAACACATAGATCAGGGGTGTGTCTCCCCATACCCCCAGAGAAGATTGTATTTTCTAGAAACCCAAGGCAGGATACTACCTTTGAATACCCTCAGGCAAGTCGAGACATCACTATGCCTTCTAGAAAACACAGACATGATAGTGTCCCTAAGCCAGGAGCCGGCAGAGCCTCAGAGCAGTGTGGTGTCCTCCTTAGCTACACTTACATCTTTTAGCCACCTGGTGGCGCTACATTACTATTTTTCTAAGGCTAGCCTGGCTGGCCTTCTGGTGGATGAATTATGGCTTTTAGTGGGACAGGCGTCAGTGTGTGCACACCTGCGTGAGGCAGAGCCTGAGCCCTGTGTGGGACAGGCGTCAGTGTGTGCACACCTGCGAAATGAGCCTGTGTGGGACAGGCGTCAGTGTGTGCACACGTGAGGAGAGTCCTGAGCCCTGTGTGGGACAGGCGTCAGTGTGTGCACACCTGCATGAGGAGAGTCTTACCCGTGTAGCCCAGCAGTAGAGCTCTATTCGGAGATGAGAACAAAGTCGGTCTACCCGAGCAGCACACAGGGCCCATGAAACAGGCCTTGCCTTGCCCCTGGCCTTGCTCCCGAGACCCCAGCAGAGCTGGCTGGGACAGGGTGTCCACACTTGCTCCTTGAGCCTTGTTTCCCCAAAGCATCAACCATTCTTCTAGTCCAAGTGCCAGGTGCCATGGTCTGGGACTCTGATCACTGCTTTTATTCTAAATCTGGAACTTTCTGAGGTCTAGGGTGTTGGTTGCGAATGTCTGAAACATTTTGGGGATTCTAAAATGTGTGGGCCGAGTCCTTGCTGACCCCATCCCAGCCTACTGGCCTGTGCCTGGCTCATTCCTTTCTCTGTTGACCCACAGCCCAGCACGGCCCCGCCCAAGCCCAAGCCGCCCCCACTGACCAAGGAGACCGTGGTGTTCTGGGACATGCGCCTGTGGCATGTGGTGGGCATCTTTTCACTCTTCGTATTGTCTATCAGTGAGTAGCTACATCCATCTCTCTCCACCCCACCACGGGAGGGTCACAGCTCCTCCAGCACCCTTGGCCCCTTCAGCACCCCTTGAGTTCAGAGCGGCAATTCCAGGCAGTTCAAGTAGGTCAGGCACCCACAGGAGGCCCACCATGGTCTCTGGCACCTCCTCACTCACGCCAAGTCCTGTGGAGGGCTGACGGGCCAGTGGTGACCCGAAGATTTCTGCTGGACTCAGGGAAGCAGCCACATGGCAATTACGTTAATTATAGGGGACTCCACTGAATCCAGGACATGTCATCTTTCCCCATGGCTGGCCTCCTGATGCTTTTTCTTGCAGTTTGGCCAATTCAGAGAGCCCACACCCAGGGGCCCCAGCAAGGACTCCCCAGACGCCTAGTAGATGTGGCTTCCAGGCCCTGAATCCTACCTCCTCCAATGCCATTTTCCAGAAATGATTCATACCTACTTCCTTTCAAAGCGTGGGGTCCGTTCCTCTCCTTCAGTCTGGACTCTTACTGATGCAAAGTTGTAGCTGAAGGGACTTAGCATGCACCCCTTCCCCCTTTCCCAGTGGGAAACTGAGGATGGAGGACTAAAGGTTCCATGAAAGGCAGGCCAGGTGAGAGAGAATACCAGGGCACAAGACAAGTGCAAACAGAGGGTGGGGGGAGTGAAAGAGAGAGGAAGCCCATCTGCCTCCAAAGGCCCACAGAGGCTGGGTCTTCTGAGCTGTGGACCAGAGGGAGGGTTCCGGGAAGGGACTACAGCGGGGCTGGTATGGGCAGAGACTAGGAGGAAGCTGGTCTCTATGCCAGCCTCAGATATCTGTGGGACATCACCAACATGCACCCAAAATGGAGGCTAAAGTGGCATTTGCATTCTAGTGGTGGCTTTCCCAAGAGATTCTCCAGAGTGCTGGGTGGGTGGCCACAGAGAAACCATCCACTTGCAAAGGGATCTCAAAACATGACATCTGATTCGCACATGCTTCTCCTGGCACCCAAAGTGTCCTCCAGAGAGAATACCCCCTCCTCCCAGATCTGAGGGACTGACTGATTCCCAGCTGAGGCCTAGAGAGAGTCAGGCCGCTCAGTGAAGACCTCAGAGAAAGGGGTACCTGCAGCCAGAGCCCCTGCATCCTGAGGGAGACCACGCCTGTTATCAAAAGCAGGGGTCGGGAACAACTGCCCCGAGGAGCCCCAGAGCAGCGAAGGGAATATCTTTGGGGTATCCCTGAGGGTACCGGCTAGGAACCTGAGGCCTCCCCCAGGCTCCACTCTGGGTGAATGGTGGATGTGCCTGGGGCCACACCCGGTATTTGCACAGAGTCAGACTGAAGAGGCACGCGGACATCAACCACACAGAGCATCTCCTACTCTAACTTCATTTTCTAGAATGGGAACAGGCAGGAACAGAAGGTCCCTGAGCAGCAGGTCAGCAGCGGCTGCCTTCCATAGCTGCTGGGAGTGATGTAGTTTTGCTTCCCAGACTGCTCAGACCCAGGCAGCTATTAGTGAAACATTGCACACTGCCCCCCCCCCCCGCCGCTGCCGCCACACACACACACACACACACACACACACACACACACACACACACACACAGTCGCTCGGAGCTAGGGACTAGGGTTAAATAAATCCCCAGCTCTTTCCTGGGCCTCCATACTTAATCCCACGTCTTTAGTTTTTCATTCTCTTTGAAGAAAAATAATCAGGCCAGGGTAGGTAGGGCAGGCTTGGAGGGCCAGGCAGTATGTAAGTGTGTGAGTCCTGCTCTGGCTGCCAACAGCTGTCTGTTCTGCTTCCTCTGCAGTTCTGAGCTCCCGGGTCTCTCACTAACCACGTGGAGCCTGAGCAGGCAGGGTGCTCAGGGTGTCAGTGGGGTGAGCAGGCAAGATGACCCACGCCAGTAAGGTTGGAGCATAAGGAGAATCTTGAGTCCAAGGCACCCACACAGGGGTCTGGGAAAGACCAAAGCAGAGCACTTTGGGTAATAAAAGTCCATTGCAGGCTCAGGTCTAATCCCAAGAGCCCTATGCTGGGGACATAGTGCAGCCAGCTCTGCCCACCCTCAACATATCTCTGAATGCTGGTGGCTCCCAGAAGTGGAGGCTTTTGGACCATCCTTCCCATTCGTCTGTCCATCCATGCATCCATCCATGCATCCATGCATCCATCCATCCATCCATTGCTTCTCCCATCCTGAAAATCTGGGTGAGACACATGGAACCAAAATATTTGGCTCAAGGGATATTACTTTGGTTGAACAAGATGATCCCAGACTACCTAGGTATGATCCATTTCCTCAAAATAGACCTGGCTTGTCATGCCTGGGCCCTTCTGCACCTCAGTAGCCTGCCAGGAAGTTCTGTCTGGCCATATTATTTATAATAGGAACCAGCCCCACCCCCTCCCCAGGGGCTGGGGCCACAGTGGTCAGATTGTGGGAGCCTTAGAAAAATAAACTCAGCCCAGCCAGCCAGGTCCTGGCAGCCTTGCCCTGCACATCACTAGATGGGCCAGCTTTATGCTCTGCCCCAGCTGACGTGGGCACAGCTGCCTTTAACCAGAAAAACACTCCTGGAATAACTTCCTCAGAGGTAAATGCCCAGGACAGGGTCTGGGCATTCTCCCCGGTTTCTCCCCAGCCAGGGTGCAGGCTTGTCCTCCGGGATGCTGGGGAGGGTCCAGGCTTGTCCTCTGGGATGCTGGGGAGGGTCCAGGCTTGTCCTCCGGGATGCTGGGGAGGGTCCAGGCTTGTCCTCTGGGATGCTGGGGAGGGTCCAGGCTTGTCCTCCTGGATGCTGGGGAGGATGCAGCCACATCCTTGGGTATTTGAGGCACCTCTGCCTCTGCAATTAGGAGGCTGGAGAAAGAAACCCAGGGTGTCTTAGGAGCTCCCAGAGAGGCCTAGGTCAGAAGCACAGGGTGACTCTGTGTAGCCATGGCTAAAGCCATACCTAAGACCTTCACTTTACCTTCCTCCAGTACCCAGTGTGATCAGAAAGACTATCAGACCAAGATAGGCTATAGAATTCGTGGGGCTAGTCCAAATGAAAATACCAGGCTTCGTGTCCAAATTACTAGGAAGTTGACATTAAAGCATCACACTAAGCATAGGTCACGGGCGAGCACATAAAGTCAGCTTCACTTGGGAGGTCACCTCAGGCTTTTGCAGGAGTCTCTTATGTGAGACATGCCTGGGCAGATGGAGTCAGGCCTAACATGTGGGTGCCACTCAACCTGGCTGAGACCCCACCCTAGCCAAACTTGCTCTGACATCCACACAGTCATCACACTATGCTGTGTCTTCAACTGCCGTGTACCACGGACACGGAAGGAGATTGAGGCCCGGTATCTGCAGCGAAAGGCGGCCAAGATGTACACGGACAAGCTGGAGACCGTGCCTCCCCTTAATGAACTCACAGAAATCCCTGGAGGTAAGTAGATTCCAGTCCCATGGCAGCCAGCCCTGGATCCCGCAGCCAGCCAGTTCCTCAGTCCCGCTGTCCTAATTCACCCTGTCTCCCTGCAGCTGGTTCAGAGAAGGGACTGGGCACTATCCCAGGAGACCAGAGTGCAGAACTGGTCAGAGCCAGGCAGCTAAAACAAGAGCCCATTTGTAGCAGAAAAGTTGTGTGTGTGTGTGAGGGGGGGCTGGGGAGGCGGCTCGGTCAGTAAGGTCTTTGCCATACACGCACAAGGACCTGACTTTGGATCTCCAGCACCCACAAAAAAAAAAAAAAAAAAAAAAAATTAAACAACAAAAACCAGGCATGATCATGCACCTGTAAATCTCAGTGCTGGGGAGAGAGTGACAGAAGGTTCCTGAAGCTCACTGGCTGGCTAGTCTTGCCAAATTGGTGGGCTCCAGGCTTCTCAATAAGTAAATAAGGTAGAGAGCCAAAGAAGACACTCAGCATCAACCTCTGGTCTCCATGTGCATGCCCACACATGTGCACACTCAACACCGACCTCCAGTCTCCATGTGCATGCCCACACATGTGCACACTCAGCACCGACCTCCAGTCTCCATGTGCATGCCCACACATGTGCACACTCAGCACCGACCTCCAGTCTCCATGTGCATGCCCACACATGTGCACACTCAGCACCGACCTCCAGTCTCCATGTGCATGCCCACACATGTGCACACTCAGGATCAACCTCCGGTCTCCATGTGCATGCCCACACATGTGCACACTCAGCATCAACCTCCAGTCTCCATGTGCATGCCCACACATGTGCACACTCAGCACCGACCTCCAGTCTCCATGTGCATGCCCACACATGTGCACACTCAGCACCGACCTCCGGTGTCTATGTGCATGCCCACACATGTGCACACTCAGCACCGACCTCCAGTCTCCATGTGCATGCCCACACATGTGCACACTCAGGAGCAACCTCCGGTCTCCATGTGCATGCCCACACATGTGCACACTCAGCACCACACACAGGCATGCATACACACGCACCTCAAATAAAAATGATCTGAGAAGGGAGGCTGGGAAGGCAGAGAGGATGGCTTTGGGACGTTCCCCCTCTCACCACTGCGGCCTCTTCCCCCACCCTCAGAGGATAAGAAGAAGAAGAAGAAGGACAGTGTGGACACGGTGGCTATCAAGGTAGAGGAGGAAGAGAAGAACGAGGCCAAGAAGAAGAAAGGAGAGAAATGAGGAAAGCATCCTGGTGGTGGCAGCTGGGACTGGCAGGCCTTGAAGCCCAAGTTCAAGCCAGGATCCAGGCACCAGGACTCCACGTTCATCCATGGACCACAGAGGCTATGGTCTGAGAAGCCAAGGCCACGGCCATTACGTCATGGCCCAAAAGGTGTAGGGACAAGACTTGACGAGTGTCCACCCTGGACTCTGTTCCTTTCACATCACTCGTCTGGGCACTTGTCTCGGGCCACTGTCTCTCTGCAGATACAGAGTGGCCTCAGACTCCTCCCCACATCCAGGCAGGCCTCTGGCCCACCCTTTTTGCCAGGGGCAGAGGTGGCCGTGAAGGAGTCAGAGATTGGCGGTTTCGGATGGCAGGATCGAACAGGTTGTGTATGAACCCGCAAGCAGGGAGGGCGGGCTGATGGGGAGCTGGTGACATGAGAGATTCCCTGACATAGCTAGATAGCAGCCCTGATAGCAAGGAAACTGCCCCAGGCTTGGCAGGAGTCTGTCCCTGGCTGCCGAAGTGGCCCCGTTATCAGGCGGGCTCCTGACCTGGCAAATGCTAAGCTCTGAACACAAGATGACAATGTGTAGAGCTGGGGCCGCTGAGGGGCTGGCATGAGGCCCAGAGCCTACGGTCTTCTGGCTCAGGGGTAGGGTTTGAAAGAGGGCTGAGGCCGGGGGGCTGAGCGAGAAAGCCTGGGTCTCCCCATGGCCTGCTGAGCACAGCAGTGTGCAGTTCCCCTTCTGCCATGTCCCCTACCGAAAGAAGCGTCTCAGCCAAGACTATTCAAACGCCATTGAGGGGTTGGCTCTAGAGGAGAGAGATGTACGAGGCGCTTCCAACGTCAAAATGAGGAGCTCTGACCAGAGCTGGGGACGGAGACTCTGGGAAAGTTTTCCAGGAGGGAAGCCTGCTAGAAAGGTGTCCTGAAGAGATCTGTCAACAAAGCTGGGTGCCTGCTCAGCCCCAGACAAATAAAACTTCAACCTGAGATGATCTCCACTCCGTCCCATGCTTTGCCACGCCCTGGAGGATTCCGGTAGACGGCGACACAACAATCCGTAATAATAGGTGACTCGGCGAGCCTGAAATTCTCTCCCTGACCCCTGTCCCAGACTGAGACCAAAAAAAAAGGGGGTGGGGGGTGGGGGGGAGTGGAGAGATGGCTCATCGGTTAAGAGTACTGCTCTACCAGAGGACCTGGGTTCAATTCCCAGCACCCACATGGCAGCTCACAACTGTCTGTAACTCCAGTTCCAGGAGATCTGACACCCTCACACAGACACATGCAGGCAAAACACCAGTGCACATAAAATAAAGATAAATAAATCTTTTTTTTTTTTTTTTAAAGAAGCCCAGAGGCTGAGGAGCAGCGAG
Organism: Peromyscus leucopus; assembly: GCF_004664715.2. NCBI lineage: Eukaryota > Metazoa > Chordata > Mammalia > Rodentia > Cricetidae > Peromyscus > Peromyscus leucopus. The sequence goes on along the minus strand of NC_051069.1, from coordinate 99,185,165 downwards.
GAGAAGTTGTGGCCACCCCACCCCACCAAGTGGACTCGGGACAGGGAGGGAAATCGATGAGGCTCACCTGAGCTCTCTTCCACTCTACCCCATGCTCTCAATAAGTCTCTAATGTTTGGAGCCGGGTACCTGGACTCACGGGAATCATCCCTCATTCCTGACACGGTCCCTTATCAACATCCTACAAGGAGAAGCACCCCAGAATGACACGAGGAAGGAGTATCGAGGGACAGAGGGATCACAGCAGGCCCCCATCACGGAAGGAAGCACTCTGATTAGTCAGGCACCGTCGGCTGACCTCTACCTCCAGGTTCCAGTGCACGGGCTTCTCATTCCTAGAGCTGGCTGGGGTCCTTTCTCCCCAGACAAACCAGCGCCCTTCTGTGTGGTAAGGCACTGGACGTTCAGAGGGGCGGCGGAGGCCACTCGAGGTCACTCAGAGCAGTAGCCGGTGCAGCCGGTGGGAAGTGTGTCTTTCCCACCAGATCTTTTCGTACCTATGCCCCCAGGCTGGAAGCAGGGCTAGAGGGTCAAAGTACTGTGTGGATCTTTAGGGACAATATTCTGGAGAGTTCTAGCCACTGGCCAGAAGGCAGTCAAGACTAGGGAGAGTCCGGTGGGGGTGGCGCACACCTTTAATCCCAGCACTCGGAAGGCAGAGGCAGGCGGATCTCTGTGAGTTCGAGGCCGGCCTGGTCTACAGAGAGAGTTTCAGGATAGCCCAGGCTACACAGAGAAACCCTGTCTCAACAAAACAAAACAATAACAAAACGAAACAAAAGACCAGGGAGTCGCACAGAAGGACCATGCCACTTTCCATCTAGAGGTCTGGCAGGGAGGTCCCCCCAGCCCCAGCTTTGGCCTAGGTATTGCATCCCAGTCTTCCCACATCCCCTTCACATACCCCTCTACCTTCTGCAGGCGCCACCCCAAATCTTTCGAGGCTCACACTTTTCAGTTTAAGTGCCCAGAGTCCCTCACCTACCCCACTGTGTACTCCTGCTTCCCACTAGAGCGGCTCAGAAGGAGGAGACGTGGGGAAAAGAAGTGTTTAATCTCTGCTAGTCCCTGCCGATTGCCACACCCACAGCAGCACTCAGTAGGAAGGGCAGGGGACCTGGCAGCGTCACAGAGTAACAAGAAGGCCGAGGAGCAGAAGGAAAGCCAGGAGCGACGTCCTGGAAGGGGCTGGGAGGGCCAGGGCCTCCCCACTAAGGTGGTCCCAGATCCACGGCTGGAAGGAGGAGACCTGCAGAAAGATGGGCGGGGCCTCGCTCTTCTTGCAGCCGGGGCCCCAGCTCATCATCCCCACCAGGTACCATGTGCCGCCTGAAGAGCAGACCAAGGGCTCGCCAGTTATCTCCTGTGAGGAGGGAGGAAGTTAAAAGGGATCAGGGAGGTGACGCCATGCCCGAGAGGGACAGAACCCCACTCAAGGAGCCAGCCCAGGGTGTTTCCCACCGGATTCTTTCCGTAGCCTCCCAGTGTGGACAAAGCGGGTAGGCGATCCTGTCCCATTCATTCCTCCCCAAAGGACACTCACTCCTTAGCCTTAGCTCCACACCCACCCCTCTCATTTCCATCCGATCCAGTCCACCCCTTTCCAGCCTCCACACCCCTGCCCTCGCCTGCCCTCTCCACCCTCTCCTCACTCTCCCCTCCCCTCTCCCCAGCCCTCAGCTCTGCCTCCTGCACCCCTCCACCCCTTGGCCCTCGGGATAGATGAACAGGGGCGGAGGTCCTCACGTAGCAGAACTTTTCCCTGTTGTTGTCCGAGACACAGATCATCTGAGATGTGATGATCCGAACCAGGGAGGAGATTCTGGAGAACTTGTGGTAGAAACGCTCACATTTCTTGCTGTTCAGGATGGAGACTTCCTTCTCCTGGAGGGTTTGGAACTGGGGCCACCTGCCTGTGGGACAGGTCCCCATTCAGGTTTAGCCACTGACGGTGGCTCACAGCTACCCGTTCTGTCTCTTTTGCATGGTAGCCACAGAGATGTCTCCATGTCTGCGGGATTTCTCCCTCCGGCCAGCAGGTGCCAAGGTTGCCCCATACAGAGGTGCCAAGGTTGCCCCATACAGAGGTACCAAGGTTGCCCCATACAGAGGTGCCAAGGTTGCCCCATACAGAGGCCAGGTTGCCCATACAGAGGTGCAAGGTTGCCCCATACAGAGTGCCAAGGTTGCCCCATACAGAGGTGCCAAGGTTGCCCCATACAGAGGTGCTGGAACAGACAGTCCACACCGATGGCCTCTGCTAGTCCTCTTCCAGGTGCTTGCCAGTGCTCTCAGGGCCAAAGCCTTTCTTCCCAAAGCTGTCCCGAGAGCTGCCACCTCATGACGCCCAGACCCGCTCCATGGATACCCCACCCCACCCACCCCCATCCCACAGCACTATTTTCCATCCCACCCAAAATATATCTGAGCTCCTGGGAGTCAGGAAACTTGTGATCACTCCCAGATAGGTCACAGAACAGGCTGTTTAGAGGGCAAATCGGATCCTCAAGGACACAGAGAAGGGCATCTCTCTCATGCATTGGTGGCCCCATAAAGGGAGTTAGATATTCCCAGAAGCCATGAGGAAAATGATCCCTTGAATGGGTGTGAGAGGACAGCCTGTCTTGAGGGCCTTGCTCCTATAATGGAATCACAAGGGATCGAGGGTCACTGAAGGGAGGGGTGTGGGGGACCTTGTGTGACTCTCAACTTCCGGACACAAGCTGCGGTGATTCTGGGAAGCCTTCTGCAGAAATGGGGACCCACCCTCTTGTACTCTACTTGCCGATGCCCTAGGGTTGTGTATGGGTGACAAGCTATTGTTCTGAGACCTCCTTGCTGCCTTGGTCCCGAGACTTCAAGGGCGGTAATGACCATGATATGTTCACTGACAAGACCCTCAACTTGGGGGGGGGGGCTTCAGAGATGAGAAAGCAAACAAGGAGTTCCTGGATCAGCCAGCTCCTTAAAGAAGGTACTCCAGAAATGTCCATCCATGGGGCACCCCAGCCACATCCAGTCCTTTTTCCCACCACGCACCCCGGGCTGGGGGTGGGACTCTGACTCACCATTAATCCGGGGATACCCCCAGCCTGTCACGGTGCAGCGAGAACTGTCCTCCACCATATATTCCAGGCCGGGCAGGCAGATGGGCCACACATATTTGCTGTACTTGAGCCCCCACTGGAGTTTGAGGAGGCTGATGTCGTTGGTCCGGCCGACCCAAGACCAGAACCGCCTGGGTTGGTAGCCGCTGTTGATGAAGATCTGACGTACTGGCACGTCTGTGCTGGTTACCGTGGTCCGGTTAATCCATGGACTCCCCACCCTCACTGTGTAGTTAACGTGTTGCCTACGGGAAGGGGGTCCTCCATCAGCTCTAGGCTCCTGCCTCAGCCCCCAGTCCTGCCCTCCACATCACTGTGGCCCTCTAAGCAACCCAGGCAGGCCACCCCGGGCTTCGTGGTCCCCTGAGCCTATTCCTCATGACAGAGCCCTGCACACACTGTGTGGTCCTCTTATTTTGTGGAGGAGAGATTCGGAGATTCAAAGAAGTGCTGTGGCCTGCTCAGGGATGTACCCTTAGGAAGTGGTCGAGTTGGGATATATAGACTCCGTTTCCTCACAGAGTTCCTACAGTAATGACCACGGCCTAGATCTCAAGCCACCTCCACAGGACACCTCTTGAAGTCACACTGTTGATCCTTATGTCAACCTGGAACCTGTCTTCACTGGTCAGTCCTCAAGGGAAACATAGACACTACTCTCAGGAGTTCCCAGACCCCACAACATTGGCACAGCCATGCTTTTGTCTCCACACAATCTATGTCTGTCTTCCGTTTCTATCCACCCAGAGAGGTTCTAAGCCTCTCTGAGGAAAACTAGAAACTATTGATTGACGAAGGAGAGAAGTACCTGGAACCTAGGGTCCTCTGAGCCTCCCTTACCTACGGATGACTGCTCAGGACTGTCGGGCAGGTAAAAGGGCAAAGGGTGGGCACATGCCAAAGGCTGAGCCCCAGGAAGGAGCCTGTGAGACTCAACCCTCCCTTGTTCAGAGTGAGGACGAGGCTGGGACTGGCGCTGTAGGCTCCACACAGGACTGGGTCTCCAGCATCCCAGATGCCTCTCCACCCACCCACCCACCCACCTGGGCCCCGACTCACTGGGTCAAGCAATGGGCCATGGTCAGCACCCATTGGGAAGCAATAAGGGTGCCAGCACAGATGTGGATGCCATTAGCCCGCACACTGACCATCCATGGCCACCGCCGAGTCATGGCTTCTGGGTCTCGGAGAGTAGGGTCTGTCTCATGGGAGGTGCCGCAGACTAGAGGGAGAAAAGAGCATGAGGAAGTGACAAGCTCACCAGCCACATCTTGTGGCTCTGTCCCCACTCTGCCCTCCCTCCAGCCTCCCCAGCCACTCACCTGTTTCTACACACCCTATGGAAAGACAGCATCCATCCACGGCCATCTCCAGCTTTAGCAAAGCCTCGGCACTATACCCAGGTACCTATTTCCTTGTTCCTACAGCTCAGGCCCTAGAGCACCCCAATAATCAGCCTAGTGGACGACTCCGCTTCAGCCAGATGTTCACAAATGCACCTGTATTTCTATCTGGTTGCAGATTGCTCCCCCTCCTAGAGCCAATGCAGACCCCACCCCTTCTCTGGGAACCCCCTCTTGTGATTCATGGAGAGAAAGACCGATGGCCCCACAGTGACACAGACTGTCAGAGGGAGCAGGCACATCCCAGAGAGGAGAGCAAAGTGACAAAAGCTGTGAAGCTTGCTTAGCCTTCTTGGGACTCGGCCCTAAACTATGTCTCACAAAAGCTAAGCGTCTGTAGAACCAAAGGCGGTGAGGATTCTGGGCCCTGGTGCACCCTTCCGGAGAGAGGAGGGCCGACGACTGAGGGCACTTCAGAAAAAGTTCTGACATGGAAGATGGGGTTTATAGAGATGGCTCAGCTGTGAAGAGAACGGCTGCTCCGGGCGGTGGTGGCGCACGCCTGGAATCCCAGCACTCGGGAGGCACAGGATCTCTGTGAGTTTGAGGCCAGCCTGGTCTACAGAATGAGTTCCAAGACAGTCAAAGCTACACAGAGAGACCCTGTTTCTAAAATTAAAAACAAACAAACAAAAAATGCACTGATTGCTCTTCTAGAGGATAGGAATTGGGTTCCCAGAATGCACTGTGGGCTCACAACCATCTGTAGCTCTAGTTTTGGGGGCTCTGGTGTTCTCTTCCGGCCTCCAGAGGCATCGGGCATACATGCATGCATGCAGGCAGGCAAAACCACTATATGCATAAAAATAAAATAAAGGAAGTTGAAGATGCCCATATTTAGCTTCCACTCAAGCCTTTTCTAAACAAATCAGTGGATTGTGAAATCAAGTAAATGGGTTATGGCCAGCACGTTTACATATTTGTTTACATGTTTATGTATTCATTGTAATGCTGGGAATGTAACCCAGGGCCTGGTAAATGCTACTCAGGTGTTGCACTTTATCTACATCATTCTCGAGTGGATGGGCGGACACACACACACACACACACACACACACACACACACACACACACACACGAGTGTGTGCATGCGTGTGGAGGCCCGAGGAGGATTTTGAGTCTCTCATCACTCTCCACGGTATTCTGATACAGGGCCCCTCACTGAACTTGAAGCTGGTTTGGCAGCCTCCTCAGCCAGGGACCAGGATCCCAGCAATCTCCTGTTTCTGCTGCCCACCCCTAACCCCCAACGTGCTGGGGTTACTGGAGCACGAGACCCTACCCACTCAGCTTTCCGCTTAGATTCCAGGTTTTAACTCAGGTTCTCACGTTTGTTCATGTGGGAAGAGCTCTTACCCACTGAACCATCTCTCCAGCCCATCACTACATTTTTTTTTTCCCCCAGAGCTGAGGACCGAACCCAGGGCCTTGTGCTTGCTAGGCAAGCGCTCTACCACTGAGCTAAATCCCCAGCCCCCATCACTGCATTTTTAAATGATACTCAGCTGACAGACCATCAGCATGTACCACATACAGTCCCTTGGTGTCCCCTGCTAGACTTTTTTGAAACAGTTAAAGTGACTTCCTTGAATCCCAGGATAGTAACTCTTTCTCACGTGGGTCTCAGCTACAGACCCCTGCTTATGAGAAAGTATGCTGGTGCACTGGTTAGGTTTACATGTCAACCTGCACTACACAGAGTCTTCTGAAAGAAAAGCGTACACTGAGTCAGATCGGCCCGTGAGTAATTCAGTGGCAACCATTAATTGATGCTGGATGTCACGGCCCTGTGTGGAGGGGCACCGTCCCTGGGCAGGTGGTCCTGGGCTGTGTAAGAAAGCCAGCCAAGCATTATCCTGTGGGAGGGCGAGTCAGCAAGCAGCCTTCCTCCACAGTTCCCGCTTCAGGCCCTTGCCCTGGCTTCCCTCCGTGATGGACTGTGACCTGGAAGTGCAAGCACTGCCCCCCCAAGTTACTTTACCACACCAACAGCAAGGACATTAAAATAAGCAGGTGTGCCTTGCAGACCCCACAAGAGGACTCACACAGCCCTCTTGGAATTGTGTTGTGGGCTGGGAACCGAGACAGGGTCAGACCAGGTCCAAGGCAGGCCTGCAGCTGCCGGACAGGCATCTGGCTAGCAGCCAGCTCTGGACACCTCAACAGCACCGCCCAACTCTTCCCACCGAACTTTCCTTGTCTCCTATTTACCTCACCTGATGAAAGGCCTGCTGTAAGCACAGGACCCTGACGGCAGGACCACGGCCTGGCCCAACCTCAAGTGCTCAATAAACGTGGGCACAGGGGCTTTCCCATCCATGGACTGTCCTCTGGGCCCTCGATCCCTTGACCCTTCGACCTCAGGGGTCCCAAATCCTGCCCAGTACTCACAGGGGAGATCGCTGGGTTGCGTCCCCGCGGTCTGTGGCGTGGTGGTCGGTGTAGGGTCCTGCCGGGGAAGGCGAAGCCTGCCTGAGGGACAGGTGGCTCTGGGGTCACAGGGGCCGCCAGGGCCGGTCGGGACTGCGGTGGGCAGCGTCCCGGGGAACTCGCCTGCGGCCAAGCAGCCTGCGGAAGGTCAGGAGCGGGTCAGAGGCGGCCCGGGGTGTGGGCGTGCCTGCCGGGGAGGGCGCTGGGGACCGGGAGGGCGCTGGGGACCCGACGGGCTCACCTGCCGGCCGCCGAGGCAGCAGCAGCAGCAGCAGGAGCAGCAGCAGGAGCAGGGCGCCGGTACGGGTGCGGGTGCGAGAGGCCCCGGGCCCACGGGGACCCTGAGGGCCCTGCCCGCGGACCCCTGCCCAGCACCCGCGCTCCATTGCGCCGCTAGGTTCCTCCGCAATGGCGCCCTCCATCGGGCGCTTGGGTGCCCAGCCTGCGTGGCGCCCCCTGGGTGCCATTCGTTGGGGCGCTCCTGCAGAATGGCGCGCAAGCGGTGCCCCGCTCCTGCCTGGTGTCTGCCCTCACACTTGGCGGGGCCCTTTCCCTGGGTCACTTTGCTTCGCCTCAGCTAGCTCCTAAGCTTCCATGCTATCTCCACCAGCAGCATCAGCAGCGAGAGGAAGGCCAACCCTGACCTGCTAATCCCTTACTCCCCTCAGCTTGCATCCTTATCTTCTTCTTGAATGCTGACATGATTAAAACAAACAAACAAAAAACCTCGAAGGCATCAAAGAAAGAAATTGAAGAAGATACCAGAAGATGGAAAGATCTCCCATGTTCATGGATTGGTAGGACTGATAGAGTAAAAATGGCCATCCTATCTTGAAAGCACAGGTCTTAGGACACTAAAGCAAACTAATGTGTTCATTAGGGTCTCACTATGTAGCCCAGGCTGGCCCCAAACTGACAGCTATCCTACCTTGGCCTCCTAAGTACTGGGGAGATAGCTGTGAACCACCAAGCTTGGCTTTAGTAACAGTTTTCAAAGCCCAGACCACCTGAAGCGGTGTGCTTTCTAGATCCACTTACTGGGACCATAATGAGAGGTGATGGTGTCCATCGGTCAACAGCGAGAGCAGAAGGTCACTGGACATTTGAGGAACATGTTGATGGTTCAACAGCACAGTTATCACGTTTATAAAGTAATGTGGAGGGTCTGGAGAGATGGCTCAGTGGTTAAGAGCACTGGCTGCTCTTCCAGAGGTCCTGAGTTCAATTCCCAGCATCCACATGGTGGTTCACAACCGTCTACAATAAGATCTGGTGCCCTCTTCTGGCCTGCGGGCAGAACACTGTATACATAATAAAGAAATATTAAAAAAAGAAAAAAAAGTAATGTGGAATACTACTGGAAGCTTTGGTGCAAGGATATGGGAATTTTCCAGCCCAATAGACAAAGTGAAAGTGGGATCAAGCTGTCAAGGCCTACGCTCTCAGGAGAAACACCTGAGCAGGCCATTTAGTGGAAAATGCAGACAGGGCTGCCGCATTTCTGACCTCCGGATGGGGACAGGGGAACTGCTGCTCTGAGCTGGCAGACCCGAGGAGGTCACTGATGGAGGTGGGTGAATCAGCCCAAGAGCCCAGGATACAGTCATGTCCGTCATACATCTCAAGCAGGAACTCACATCACCCACCCCTACCAGAGATAGAGGAGGGACAGGCTGGGGTCTAGAACCACTCAGGGCAAAGTTAGGGTTTGGCAGAGACAGGCAGGCACCAGAACCCAGCCAGGAGGGGCAAGCCTGTGATCCAGCCCTGGGAAGTCTCCTAGAAAGAAGTCAGTCCTTACAGAAAGGCCTGCGGAAAGACGGTCTCAGAGACACAGGGAAGAGGCCTTGGGAACATGGGAGCTGCTGAACTGCTGGGTTCACAGAGTGGGGACTTCAAGTCCCAGTGAGCAAAAGAGGGGGCTACAGGCTGGAGAGGTGGACCAGTGTGTACTGCTCTTGTGGAGGACCTGAGTTTGAGTCTCTGTGGTCACATGGGGTGGCCCACAACCACTTGTAATTTCTCCAGCTCTGAGAGAAATCTGACACTCTCACTTCCACATGCACATACATACATACACATAAAAGGTTTCTGTTGTTTTTTGTTTGTTTGTTTGCTTTTGTTTTTCCAAGACAGGGTTTCTCTGTAGCTTTGGAGGCTGTCCTGGAACTTGCTCTGTGGACCAGGCTGACCTCGAACTCACAGAGATCTGCTTGCTTCTGCTTCCTGAGTGCTGGGATTAAAGGTGTGCACTACCACTGCCGGGCTAGAAGTTTTTTGTTGTTGTTGTTGTTTTGTTTGTTTGTTTGTTTTTAAGATAAAACTACAAGGGAACAACATCCCAAGATCGCACACCACACCTATGACAGACAGAGAGTAAGAGTATCCAAGTAGGCTCAGCTTGAGAAACAGCCAGGTTTTATGAGGGGAGTGTTCTAGGGCTTTGGTCAAAGTCAAGAATGTGATAACTTCAAATGGCTCAAAAGGTTCAAGAGCATCTTCATTGAACAACTGGCGGGCAAAACCCACAGTGGGTCTAGGACCCTTCCCCAGAGTCCCTCTGTCCTGAAGTCCTGTTCAGCCTCCGGTGTCCACTTCTGAGGGCGGAGCAGAGAGAAGGGAGAAGCGGTCTGTGGGAATGACTGTTACAGAAACAGGCTCACAAGAGCCACAGGGAGCCCAGGGAAACCAGCAAGATGTAGCCAGTGAGGATGATCGGGCTCAGGAAGGGGGGGACAGCCATGCTGGCAAACCGCAGGTCGCCGATCTGTCTCTTGATCCACTGGGTGAAGTGGGAGGTGCTGGTGTAGATGCTTGGGAATTGGCGGCGGCCGCAGCCGAAGTTCCAGCTTACCACCCCCATCTGGATCCAGGTCTTGTTCATCTGGCAAACCAGGGAGCTGCCAGAGGTGTCCTGCGGGCGGGGGGAGAGGAAGGGAGGCGTCAAGAAGCAGCAGTGTTCGCTAGATTAGGCCTTTGTTGTCCCCAAGAATGAGGCCTGCCTCTGAACCCGTCCTGTGACATATAAATCTGTGCTAAGGTCCAAGCTTGGGTCCACAGTGGCCTCTCCATTGTTCTGCTAGCTCTCTGATGGTTGAGCCCTCCCGAAGCTCTGGGGGGCCTCCAAGGTACAGTTGTTGCTCTTTCCCACGGTCTTGCTTACAGGGGGCGATCTTAGAAGCGCCAGCCAGCTCCCCTGCTTGGGTGTACAGACAGGTAAATGCAGAAAAAGACCCTTTACAGTGCCATACATCAAAAGGTAACAGTAGGTTTCTTAGGATTTTAAAAATTCTTTTTATGGGATTTCACTACCACCCAGTGACAGAGCCTTCACCTATGATGCACGGGACCTTGGACGCTATCTCCAGCATAAGAAAAAACAAACAAACAAACAAAAAAAAGCCCTTCGCCCTTCTACATTTCTCTGTAACGTTTGAAACTTTATGAACCAGGAAAAGAGTTTAGTAAATTTATCCTTTAACATAACGTAAAAGATTCCCAGGACATGATGTTTTGAAGGACACGGAAGACAATTAAGGAAAACAACCATAAAATTCTGCCGAAGGACAAGAACAGAGACTCCACCAGTGCACAGAAATGCTGTTGCTGGCCAGGTGTGGTGGGGCACGCCTTTAATCCCAGCACTCGGGAGGCAGAGCCAGGCGAATCTCTGTGAGTTCGAGGCCAGCCTGGTCTACAGAGCGAGATCCAAGACAGGAACCAAAACTACACAGAGAAACTCTGTCTTGAAAAAACAAAACAAACGGAAAAAAACAAAAAAGAATGTGTTTTTTTTTTGTTTTTTTTTGTGTTTTTTTAAAAACATCTTTTTACTTCTTTTCCCACTTTCATGTATGCGTATATGTGTGCTGTGTATGTTTGCATGTATGGGGGTACATGTGCATATGTGTATAAGCTTTCATGTAGAAGCCCAAGGCTTAAGTCTGGAATCATCTTCCATCACTCCCACCTTATTCATTTAAGCAGAATCTCAGTCAAATCCAGTGCTCTCCCCACCCCAGATTGCTAGTTTTATGAGTCAGCTTGCTCTAGGGATCCTATGACCACACCATCTGAGGCTGGAATTATCTGCAGGCTGCCACACCTACTCAGCATTTATAGGTTCTGGGGATTTGAACCCTGGCCTTTACCATTGTACAGCAAGTACTTTAACCTCTGAGCCACTGCCTTGTTCCAAAAATAGCATCTTAATTGCATGCACGAGAGTACGGGAAAGTAAAGATTCCTCGAAGCCCCAAACTTGAATGGGGAGTGGAATCCAGAAAGTCAGGAGATCCCAGGAGTTGGCTTTTAGTCCAAAGCCTGTATCAAATCCTGTGAGAGCAAGCTTCAAGTTCACAGCCTTGTTCACAGATTCAGGAGACCAAAGCACAACTTAGAGCCTTCCTTGCTTGCCATCATCCAGAGGAGAACTCCAAAGGAGGAAGCCTTGGGAAATACCCTGCCCAAAATTACCCCGCACAGCAAGGGCAGAGTAGAAACACACACCACACATGCATGGACAGGCTGGTTTCACACTGTGTGATTCCAAGAAATGAGCTGAGTTGTTTGAAGTAGTCTGAGGAACAGCATGCACGTGGCTGCTGGCAGAAACCCAGAGACGAAGTCCCAGGCTTCAAGGCCTGAGAGGGAACCTGCCCTTGAGGCTCCCTGATCTATACAAGTGTTTCAGGCTTGCTAGGAGGAGAAGACATGTTGGTTGTTTTAGTTTTCATTCTCCAGACACAGTTAAAAAACATTTTGTCTCTATTCAGTATAGAGTTAAGCATAAATAAGATTAGAACCATGACAATTATTAAATTACTGTTAGAAATCGACCCGTTGAAAGGAGTGCAGGGCTTTTTCAGTTCCTTGGCAATCTGATTTTAAAACGATACTGATGAATGAGAGGCCATGAACTACATGGACTTTTTGGAGAAAGAAGAGAAAATTGGAAGCCTCAGTGTGGGGGCAGATTTGACCAAGCAGACAGATATATTCCAAAGCTTACCATGATAGAAACAGGATATGTACTGCCATACACACAGGAAAGGCAACCAACAGGACAGTGCAAAGCCCATAGCCTGGTGAATGTCTGCGAGGGACTTGGTACATGTTACTGAGGGTAAAGAAATTGGCTCTTAGGATGGAGATGAATGAAACTGAATCCCAGCACAAACTCCAGAGCAAAACTCTAAACATGAACAGTGAAAAAGACAAAACGAATTAAAAACATACAGAGCCATATATTTATGTCTTGAGATGAAACACATCTTAAAAAGAGGTTTTAACAGACTGGAGAGATGGTTCCTAGGTTATGCGCATGTACTGCTCTTCCAGAGGATCCAAGTTTTCCCAGAACACCCACACTGTGTGGCTTGCAACTACTTGTAACTCTAGTTCCCAGGGATGGATGGACACCATACAGTTGTATGGAAAAACCCACACACAGACAACACACACACACACACACACACACACACACACACACACATAATTAAAAATGAAAATGAAATCTTTTTTTTTTTTTTGTTTTTTTGTTTTTTCGAGACAGGGTTTCTCTGTGTAGCTTTGCGCCTTTCCTGGAGCTCACTTGGAAAATGAAATCTTTTTCAAAAAGAATCTTCAAAATCCATAGTCCTGAAGAGGAATATGTTCAGCCTAATTACATCTAAATAGAGACTATCCAGGAAGTAAAAGACACCAAATATTATTGAAAATAGTTGATGAATTAAGATAGGACATTTGGGGATAGAGATGTAGTTCAGTTGGGAGAATGCTTACTGAATATGCACAAGGACCTGGGTTTGATCCTCAGAGTTACATGAACATGGTGGTATCCTTATAATCCCAGCCCTCAGATAGAGGCAGGAAGATCAGAAGTTCAATGTCATCCTCAAAGACATAGAGTTTGAGGCTAGTCTGGGCCACATGGGTCCTTTCTCAAACAAATAGACATCCTGAGAAGAATATGGGATGATCTGGATATGTAGGACAATATTGTTTATCTAAAATAAACTATATTAAGAGCACTAAGTATTCTCCAAAGACAGAAACATCTTTAAGGACATGCATTAAACAGAAGGGAGTATACAGATGCCTGTAACAGAAAGACAAAGGGGAAAACCAAGCCATAGTGAGGCCAGCAGTTATACTATGGGAGTCCTTGTTAGAGGTCTAGAGGCAGAAAGAACATGTGGAGAGAGACACTAGAGGACAGACAGACAGACATCTATTGCATGTGGACACTTGGTTTTCACACCAAAATATTTTTGGTGTGAATATATATATATATATTTCAATGGAAAAATGAAAGCTAACCTTCAAAAATGTTAACAGTGGAAACAGAATCTAAATCTATAATTAGATATAGAAGCATAGAATGCCACATATTACAAAGCCCACAAATGTTGCCTAAATGTTGCAAATTTTAGTTAAGGACTGCAAGAAGTTTTAGCATCAAACAAAAGAAGGAAAATAAATTATTCATTAACATCAACAATCATTTGTCCATGAACATTAGGCTCAAAACACTTGAAAAGGAATTAGTAAGGATAATTCATGTATTAGAAAGCAAAGAAGTCATTGAATTGGGAAATGAAGCTGGCGGCGGCCGGGATAACACACACCATTACCCTCTGGTTTGAATAAGAACAGAGAAGAGGATCTATGCCTAGAAAATGTTCTCTCCCAGAACCTTAAGACTGTTTACAACCTCTGTGGATTTAAATCCAGTTCAGGTGAATTATTTTTAAGAAAATGCAAATGATCCAGACTAATTCAGAAGGGGACAGAGGAGGGTCAGGGAGGTGAAAGCAGGGTGGCCTGAGTGTAATCCCTGGGACCCACGTGGGGGAAGGAGAGAACCAGTTCCCACAAGTGGCTCTCTATGAACCATAGCATCCACGCACCCCACCACACACAGATAAATAAATACACGTAATTAAAAAGTTTAAGATTGCAGAGTGATGGGAAATCGATTAACCCAATGACTATGAGTAAAACAATTTACAATAGTGTCTAAGAACAATCCCTCAACAGAAAACATGTCTGTCCACATCCTCCTGGCAACTTCAACTCAACCTTCAAGGGGGAGGTAATTTCTGATACTTCAAGTGTTCCAAAACATGAACAACTTATTTCCCAAGTGAAGTATATGGGTTCTCACACTAGAACTTAACAGAGAGAATGACTTGGTCTAAACACCTTTAAAGAAAAGATTGATTTATTTTACTTTATGTGTATCAGTATTTTGCATGCATGTCTGTCTGCGCACTGCATGTGTGCCTAGTATCCTCAGAGGTCAGAAGTGGGTGCCGGATTCCTTAGAACTGCAGTTATGGATGGTGATCGGCCATCATGTGGGCCCTGGGAAAAAAATGGGGTCCTCTGCTAGCACAAAGGGACTTAACCAGTGAGCCGTCTCTAAACTTACACTGGAGCCCGGCCTCACTGGGAGTAGGCTCCATGGTTTATTCTGCGTGACAATTGCTTGTTCCCAGAGGCCAGAACCTTTCCTGGACCTGACTGCACCCTAGAGCCCAGCAATGTTTGTTGGATGTAAATAAATTAAACCCAACTAGTTGTTTTTCTAGAATGTTGGGCAATCTAGATAATGTTACCAGGTACAAAAGCAGCCAAGGTAAAGCCAGAGGCTACACTGTCACTCCAGTTAGACCTCTGGGAGAACTTCCCACTGTCCTTTGGTGCAGCAGTGATGAATTCATTCCTTTTCACAGATATCCTGTCAAGTATTAAAACTACTTTTTAACGGATTGGGGATTTAGATCAGTGGTAGAGCGCTTGCCTAGCAAGTGCAAGGCCCTGGGTTCAGTCCTCAGCTCAAAAAACAAAAAACAAAAAAAACCTACTTTTTAACTTACATACTTTTTGGCATATAAACCTTTGGTCCAAGAATACTTATTGTTTTTCTTGTTCACAAATATGTTTTCTTTAAAGAACTCTGTTTTCCCCCAGAGGAGTTCTGTCTTTTACATTCAAGAGAGTAGGGACTTTCAGAGGGAAATTAAGACATGTGCTCAGGAAGATATGAATCTGGGGGTTGGGGACATGGTTCAGCCGTCAAGACTCTTTGTTGCTCTTGCAGAGGACCCAGGTTCGGTTCCCAGTGCCCACCAGGTGGTTCACAACCATCTGTAACACACCACTTGCAGGAGATCTGATGCCCTCTCTGGCCTTCTCAAGCACCAGGCAGTCACACATTACACAGACATATATGTGAGCAAAACACCTATAAACATAATATAAATAAAATATTGTAATAAAAAATGAAGTATGTATCTCAAAAACAATATTGACTAGAAAAAGCAAGTGGCTGAAGCTTACAGAATGCTATCATTTCTGCAAAACTGTCTGCCATGCCTGGCCCAGATCTGCAGGCATGTGGCTAATATTCAGGAGCACTAAAATGGTGGAATTGGGCATGATGGTGCAAGACTTCAAACCCACCACTCCAGCAGGCAGAGACAGGTAGAACTCCGTGAGTTTTAAGGCAAGTCTGGTCTAAATGGTGAGCTCCAGGCCAGCTAAGGCTACTTAGTGAGTGTCTCTTTAAAAAATAAAAAATAAACACAAAGAGTTGGGGGCTGGAGGGATGGCTCAGAGGTTAAGAGCACTGGCTGCTCTTCCAGAGGTCCTGAGTTCAATTCCCAGCAACCACATGGTGGCTTACAACCATCTGTAACGAGATCTGGTGCCCTCTTCTGGCATGCAGGCATACCTGCAGGCAGAATACTGTATACATAATAAATAAATCTTTAAAACACACACACACACACACACACACACACACACACACACACAAAGAGTTGTCACAAAGAGTTGTCTGTAGCAGGGACAAAAACCATTTCACACCTGTGGTGTTTTGGGTGAGAATGGCCCCGAAAGGCTCATGTTTGAATACTTCCTTGGGAAGGATTAGGAGGTGTGGCCTTGTTGGAAGAAGTGTGTCACAGGGGCAGTCACTGAGGTTCAAAAGCTTCCCGCCATCCCCAGTGTGTTCTCTGCTTCCTGTTTGTGATTCCAGGTGCTGCTTTAGAGACAGGCCTGCCTTCCTACTACCACACTCCCTGCAGGGACAGTGATGGACTGCCATTCCTCTAAGACACAAACTTTTCTAAGTCCCATCATGTTTCAGCACACAATAACAAACTTTTTCTTCTCATACCAGAACAAATCAGACTGTTGTGACAATCTCTGATGAGCACATGGAAAGGAAAGCATGACCCCCATACTGCCTGCTCCCCACCCCGTCTGCACATTATTCCACACCTGACAAGTGTCCAGGCCCCATTCTGAGCTTGTACACAGCATGTCATTCCCAATGAACGTCTTCTGGTTCTTCATCAGGAGGAACTGGTACCGATGGTTACAGATTTCATTGTTCACAATCCTGACAGCCAAGCCCTGGACACTGTAGGGGGTCTTCTTGGCCTCTACAGAGAGAAAGATCTAGTTATGACCTCAACTTTGGAACCTATTTCCAATTCAGAGAGTCATTCACATTTGTGCATGTGAGAGGCAGGGTCACCGGGTGGTGGTGGCCCACACCTTTAATCCCAGCATTTGGGAGGCAGAGGCAGACAGATCTCTGTGAGTTCAAGGCCAGCCTGGTCTACAGAGTGAGTTCCAGAACAGGCTCCAAAGCTACACAGAGAAACCCTGTCTTGGAAAAAAAAAAAAGAAGAGAGAGAGAGAGAAGAGAGAGAGAGAGAGAGGCAGGGTCATGTCCTGAGATGCTCATTCATAAAAGCTGCAGGTCGAAGCCTGGCTTTCAAAAATGTCCCTACTCATTAAGAAAGTTAAGCCAAGAACTGGGGATGACACACACCTTTAATCCCAGCACTTGGAAGGCAGAGGCAGATGAATCTCTGAGTTTGAGGCCAGCCTGGTCTACAGAGTGAGTTCCAGGATAGCCAGGGCTATGTAAAGAGACTCTGCCTCAAAAAAAAAAAAAAAAAAAAAAAAAAAAAAAAAAAAAAAAAAAAAAAAAAAAAAGAAAAGAAAAGAGCGGGGGTTGGGGATTTAGCTCAGTGGTAGAGTCCTTGCCTAGCAAGTGCAAGGCCCTGGGTTCGGTCCTCAGCTCCGGGGGGGGGAAGCAACAAAACAAAACAAACAAAAAAATAAAACAACAACAACCAAAAACCAAAGAAAAAAAAAAGAAAAAAGAAAAGAAAAAAGAAAAAACCAAAAAAACATAAAACAAAACAAAAGGAAAAAGCTAAGCGAAAGTCTCCCAGGGACGGATGTGAAGTGAAACCTACATATGAGTGAGAACAAGGAGATGTTTCCCAACCATTCAGGTGTTGTGAGATTAAGCCTTGGTGCACTGCTCTTAGGAAAGGTGTTAAGACCCTAGAGGCTAGATGTGGCACCTGCTGCCTGCTGAAAGGTTGGAGGAACTCCAGATAACACCAACAGGGCTGCCTCTCTGAGAATCATGCGTGCGTATTGACTAGAGGCCACCTCAATGCTTCAGAACACATGGAGGTGAAAGCCCTCAGCATACCTGCAGACACAGATCCCTTGTAAATAGCCAAAGACTTAAGTTCCTACTCTGCTGCAGGCTAAAGACTTGGTGTAGGATCTAAGTTAACTTTGGGGGCTGGTGAGATGGCTTAGCAAGCACATCAGGCCTGATGACCTGGGCTTGACTCTCCGGGACCCATACGATAGAGAGAGAACCAACTCCTTGAAGGTTGCCCTTTGACCTTCAGGTATACACTGTGGCACAGGTACTCCCACACACATACACATAAATAAGTAAACAAACAAACAAACAATTTTAACTTTGGAAACTGAGGTCCTCACAGGTCTCTTGTCTCTCTGCTCAAATACTGCATCTCTCTATGGGCATATGCATGTGCTCAGGAAATGCTTGCAAATGACAGAGTACAGAAGAGAATGAGTGACCTCTGCTCTACTGCACTCACCTTTAGTCTTTTCTTGTCCCCACCCGATGACCCAACACATGGTGCCAACGGCTGGCTTGAAATTGGTGGTGGGGAGACAGATGGGCTGGACGAGAGGGGACCAGGTAACAGGGTACTTGAGCTTCAGGATGGCGATGTTGTGAGACATGTGATTGTTGAAGTTCTCGTGAATCACAATCTTAGTGATCATGAGCTCCGAGCTGTTATCTGGGAGGTTCTGGACACCCACCTTTACGGTGTAGTTAGCTGGGTCCTTGGATCTGCAGGCCCAGGAAGAAGCAGATCGGCAGTAAGACCAGGAATGGCTACAGAGATAGGGTTCTGAGCACTAGGCTGCCTAGGGTAATGTTCTCTATTCCCAGATCCCAGATTCACCACGACCCCCAGGCCTGAAAGAAAGACCCCAGACCAGGATGAACCCCCGGCTGACCTCTGTAAGCAGTGTGCAGCGGTGAGGACCCAATGGTGGTGGATGACGGAGCCGCTGCAGACGTACATTCCCAGGAAAAGAATGCTTACTTGCCATGGCCACTTGCCCACTTCTACCATCTTCCCATTTACCATCCTGCAGGATATGTTGGTCTGACCGCAGGACCAGAACCAGGGCCCTGAGGAAAGAGGTGGAGAGAGGGGTGCCAAGGGTAGCCCCACAGGCCAGGGCAGATCGTCCAAGTGTCTCTCAGCCATGGCCCACGCAGTCACTGCCATCTGCACAAGTCGGGGACTGAGATGACTGCCTCAGAAACTGGCAGCAAAAACCTAGAGGCAGCAGGTGGTGGTCTGTTACAAAGAAAGCCCCAAAATAATGGAGACAAACTGTCTGACCCTTGCTATGAACCATCACCCCAGGACTTCCTGCCCACAGTTCGCCCATGACTTGGGGAGGTAGAGGAGGAGAGGACCACTAGAGGGTTAATATAGCCAGCCAGGGCAAGTGATGGGACCTAGTGTTCATGATTCCTGTTGGTTGTCTCTAAAAATACATAGACAGTGTTGTTTTATTGTCCAACTAGAGCCATGGCTCACACCCTGGAAACAGCGAGGCTCGCCTGCCCCTCACTGGCCTCAAGAACAGGGAGGGATAAGAGGATGGCAGCTTGCATGAACTGGAGCTGAGATTGAGATTTTATTTTTGTTTTTGTTTTGCTTCTTTATTATTTTATTATTATGTATGTGAGTGTTTTGCTTGCATGTACGTCTGCACATCATATGTGTGCAGTACCAATAGAGGACATAAGAGGGTATCAGATTCCGTGGAACTGGAGTGACAGACAGTTAGGAGCCACCTGGCCTGGGTGCTGCCAATCAAACCCTGGTCCTCTAGAAGAGCAATCAGCACTCTTAACGCTGAACCATTCCAGTTCCTGCTTTTTGTGTTTTGTTTTGTTTTAATGGGACCAGCCTGGATTGGTATTTACTAATAATTCTTCACAGGGATTTCAAAACTAACAACTGAATATTATAAAATAGAAGAAAAGGAGAATGATTCTATAAGAAAGGGTTACAGAACAAGATTAAAAAAACATGAAGTGGGTGTGGTAATGAGCAACCTTAGTCCCAGCACTTGGGAGGCAAAGGTCAGCAGATCTCTGTGAGTCCGAGGCCAGCCTGGTCTACAGAGTGAGACCCTGTCAAGACTGGAAGGAGGGAAGGGTTTCTAATGGAGTCTTCTGCTGGTCCGGGCTGTTAAGCAATCACGTGGGGCCACTGAGCTCCTCAGACAGGTGGAACTGGACCTCCTTTACACCATCACAAGCTGCCATGCCATGAGTCTACTTTCCTCGGCAGTACACTACCCACGTAAAACAATGTCAGGACTCAACAGCCATGGCCAAGGCAGGTCTGGGGGGCTGTGGTGGGTCCAGTTTGGGGATGATAGAGAACAGCAATATCTATGATGAACTGTATACATCAGCAGAAACATCAACTACATCCTACCTTGCTGAAATCACTATGGTGGGACTATAATCTGAGTGCCCTTCCAAAGGTCCATATGTGAAGACTTGGTCCTCCAGAAGTGATATATGGAGGTGTCATAGACCTTTAGGAGGTGGGGTCTAGGGATGAGGACATGGTTCTGTGGGTACGGTGTTGTTGGGCAAGCATGAGCACCGAAGTCTGGATTCCCAGCCAGATGTGGCAGTGTATGCCTGTAACCCCAGTCCTGAAGGACAGACAGAGCCAGGTAGATCCTTGGAGCTCTCCTGAGAGCCAGTCTGACTGAAGCAGGGAGTACCAAGTTCTGAGACCTTGTCTCAGGAAATCTGGTGGGAAGTGATCGAGAAAAACATCTTAATGGTAACAGCATGCACAGAGATGAGGTCTGGTGGGGGTCTTTAGATCACTGCGAACATGTCCTCAAAGGACCGGAGAAGCCCACCCAGTCTCTCTCTGCTTCCTGACTTTGCACAAGTACTCATTCCCAGGACAGGCAGTCGCTACCTCCATAAAGGGTACCTCTACCCCATGTGACAAATCTTTAGACTTTGAATTTTGAAAACTGTCAATTAAATATATCTTTCTACTTCCTTTGAAGACCTGTCTCATATATTTTTTGTTGCTTTTTGGGGGTGGGGGGGGGCGAGGGGTTCAAGACAGGTTTTCACTGTGTAGCCCTGGCTGTCCTGGATCTCGCTCTGTAGACCAGGCTGGCCTCGAACTCACAGAGATCCTCCTGCCTCTGCCTCCTCAGTGCTGGGATTAAAGGTGTGTGCCACCACACCTGGCTCTCAGGTATTTTCTTGTCACACAAAGCTAATGCACAACCCATGCATGAAGTTCGAGTTCATTCATCCCATGCGTCCCTGGCTCCTGCTGCTATCCAGTATACATGGCCTGTTCCCTTGCTGAGACTCCTGAGGGTAGAATGTCCTTCCTTTCAACTCCTGACCTTCCCAGGGATCCGCAGGTGCTGCACTACCTCCTAGGTCTCCACAGAGTACTCTTACTTTCTCATTGCTCAACTCACACCCACACCCTTCTCCATGCCTGTCTCCTATTTCCCTGATCTGCCCCTACCCCAGAGAGCCACGTTTCTGGACTGTCTCATTCACCATGGTGAGTCCATGGCCATCTTTTGTTGCTGCTGCTGTTTCTTCCTTGTGGCTACTGTGGTGGTTTTAATGAGAATGGCCCCAAAGGCTCATAAATTTGAATGCTTTTTCAAAGTTGGTAACTGTTTGGGAAGGATTGGGATGTAGCACGAATCTTAAAAGGTCTTATTAATAAAAACAAACCTGGGGCAGGTATCGGGGTGAGTGCTGGAAGATCAGAGAAGCCACAGCTTCCTCACCTCACCAATTCCTCAACTGATCCTGTTTCCTCAGACTGGAAGCCTCTGAGTCCTCATCCAGAATGGGTCTCAGCTGAACTGCTGCTCCAAAGCCTAAAAGCTTAACCAGCCAAATGCCTCTAGTTCCTGGTCCTCATGCCTTATAGACTTTTCTGCTTTCTGCCACCACTCCCTGGGATTAAAGGTTCGCTTTCTGGGATTAAAGGCATGAGTCACCATGCTTGGCTGTATACTTGAACACATGGATTTCTGCCTCTGGCATGCTAGGATTAAAGGCGTGTGCTACCACTGCCTATTCTCTATGTTTAATATTGTGGCTGTTCTGTCTCTGACCCCAGATAGGTTTATTAGGGTGCACAATATTTCAGGGAACACAATACCACCACATTAGGAGGTGTGGGTTTGTTGAAGAAAGTATGTCACTTTGAGGTTTCAAAAGCCCACACCAGGCCCAGCCTCTGCTGGCAACTCAAGGATCAGACGTAAACTCTCAGTTACTGCTTCAGCACCACGCCTGCTGTGGCCATGCTTCCCACCATGGTGATCACAGGCTAAGTCTCTGAAACTGTAAGTAAACCCCAATTAAAGGCTCCCTTTTATAAGTTCCTTGGTCATGGTGTTTCATCACAGGAACAGTACAGTAACTAAGACCTTTTTGCTTCTATTCGAGTCTATCCCTATCCAGACTGCTCAACTTTGGTAGTCAGGAGAGGGCTTAAGAAGTGTGCCCTTCTTCAATTTCTTTCTTTAGAGATTTAAAGTTCTTATCAAAAAGGTCCTTCACTTGTTTAGTTAGTGTTATCCCAAGGTATTTTATATTATTTGTGGCTATTGTAAAGGGTGATGTTTCAGAAAATGGAAGGATCTCCCATGCTCATGGATAGGTAGGATTAACATAGTAAAAATGGCAATCTTACCAAAAGCAATCTACAGATTCAATGCAATCCCCATCAAAATCCCAACACAATTCTTCACAGACTTGGAAAGAAAAATACTCAACTTTATATGGAAAAACAAAAGACCCAGGATAGCTAAAAGAATCCTATACAATAAAGCAACCCTTGGAGGCATCACCATCCCTGACCTCAAACTCTACTATAGAGCTATAGTAATAAAAACAGCTTGGTACTGGTATAAAAACCGACATACAGACCAATGGAATCGAATTGAAGACCCTGACATTAATCCATGCACATATGAACACCTGGTTTTTGACAAAGGAGCCAAAACTATACAATGGAACAAAGAAAGTATCTTCAACAAATGGTGTTGGCATAACTGGATGTCAATATGTAAAAGATTACAAATAGATCCATATCTGTCACCATGCACAAAACTCAAGTCCAAGTGGATCAAAGACCTAAACATAAATCCAGTTACACTAAACTTAATAGAAAAGAAAATAGGAAGCACTCTTGAATGCATTGGCACTGGAGACCATTTCCTAAATAAAACACCAACAGCACAGACCCTGAGCACAACAATTAATAAATGGGACCTCTCGAAACTGAGAAGCTTTTGCAGGGCAAAAGACACAGTCAATAAGACAAAAAGACAGCCAACAGATTGGGAAAAGATCTTCACCAACCCCACATCTGACAGAGGATTGATCTCCACAATATATAAAGAACTCAAGAAACTAGATATCAAAGTACTGAACAGTCCAATTTAAAAATGGGCTAAAGAGCTAAACAGAGAATTCACAAAACATGAACTACAAATGGCTGAAAGATATTTAAAGAAATGCTCAACATCCTTAATCATCAGGGAAATGCAAATCAAAACGACTCTGAGATACCACCTTACACCTGTTAGAATGGCTATGATCAAAAACACCAATGACAACCAATGTTGGAGAGGATGTGGAGCAAAGGGAACACTCCTCCACTGTTGGTGGGAATGTAAACTTGTACAACCACTGTGGAAATCAGTATGGCGGTTTCTCAGAAAATTAGGAATCGAACTTCCTCAAGACCCAGCCATCCCACTCTTGGGCATATACCCAAGGAATGCTGATTCATACCATAAAGATACATGCTCAGCTATGTTCATAGCAGCATTATTTGTAATAGCCAGAACCTGGAAACAACCTAGATGCCCATCAACGGAAGAATGGATGAAAAAAATGTGGTACATATACACAATGGAGTACTACTCAGCAGAGAAAAACAATGAAAGCATGAAATTTGCAGGCAAATGGATGGAACCGGAAAAAATCATCCTGAGTGAGGTAACCCAAACCCAGAAAGACAGTTATGGTATGTACTCACTCATAGGTGGATTCTAGATATAAAATAAAGATCAGACCACACACACAAAAAAAAGAAGTGTGCCCTTTCTTTTCCCATAAAGCTGCAACCCCAGAGAAGCAGAGGTTCTACAAAAGAGCTCCACCATCCCCACAGCGACGACTCTGGGGGCAAGGCTGGCCCTCTCCCCAGTGTTCCCTACCCTCTGTAAGATCCTTGGGTCTCAAAGAACAGCTTTTCCAGAACTTGTGTCCAAGACAGCACTGACCCTATCCTTCCTCTAAACCTTATATAGGACTTATGGGAGTCAGCCTGGAGATAATGCCAACACCAGGTACCAGCACCAAGGAGGGAGCCTGATGGGTTGTTTTTAATATTTCCATTATTTTTTATTTTTAACTCTGCATGTATGTCTGTGCACTAATATGTGCATGTGAATGCAGGTGTAGAATCCTCTGGAGCTAGAGTTACAGGCAGTCGAGAGCTGCCTCAGATGTGGGTACTGGGAATCAAACTTGAGTCCTCTGGAAGAACAGTGCACTCTTAAGCACTGAGCCATCTCTCCAGCTGTGATGGGCCATTAGCAGGTGCGGTGTGCTGCAGATCAGCCTTGCCCCAGGCACAATGTTGCCCCTCCATCTGTAGCAGACACTCAAGGATTCAAATAGACTCCACTTCCGACCTTGGTACCCTTTCTTGGAGTTCTGGAAGCTAGGCATCATGACCTACAAAGGGGATTCTGATACTTGTTTCTGCATTCATAGGTGGCCACCAGAAAATGTGTATCAGCTTTGAGGTCTCCATTTCTGTAAGGTCCTAGCTGACTCCTGTCCCCTCACCAGAGGCAAAGCAGTTAGCATCCATGCTTGTGCTACACATACCCTAATCATCCCTAGAGCGTCACTAATACTTGACAGGAGTACAAAGCATTCAGGGTAGAAGACTGCGCACGTACTCATTCAGTCACTCATTCAACAATGTGCTAGTCCAGGAGAAAGGGTGTCACACAGGGATGGAAGAAGACAGTGCCCACGTTGGGGGATACATTCCCCATTCACAGTTATCACTCTAGCTAGCTCACTGTCAGGCACAAAAAGTACAGCAGCAGGTGACCTGAGGTAGGGCTCCTACCACAAAAATTACCTTTCTCAGGAAAAGCCTGGATATCCTCTGCCACCTAAATATTTTCAATCCCAAAGCATCTATTGGAAACTGTTGTTGAGTCCTGGTTCTAAAACTCACAAACCACTAAAACTGGACCCAGATTTCCTGTGTGAAACAGAGCCTCCAGCATACAGTGCTGAGGTGTAAATTGTCTCACCAGGGACACTCAGCACAGTCATTGTCATAAGTCCTGAGACTCCCAGACAAGCTCATCCATCCCATGGATGCTAGTTTGTTTCTCATTTTTGTTCCTTTGTCTGTTTGTGATCATCCTGAAAACTGGAACTGGCCCCACACTGTATGGGTCATGTGGGTCCTGAAAGGTCACAGCCCACGTCCATTTCATCAGTCTACTGAGGATGCACCCATCCCAGTACCTGACCAGTGGAGGCCTGCAGGCAGAAGGGCAGTGGATGTAGACAGCAGGCTATCAGATCCCTCCATGCCTCTGTCCATGCCTTACCTTCCACATAGGGTAGATTGTCAAATCTGGCAGAAGAAAGTGGTTGTGAAAGAAGACCCTGAGGACCCACTGATCCACACGCCATGGCAAGAAGTCCAGCTCTTATCGTTCCTTAGAACAAGATGGAGCATCTCCATGGTGCAAGGATTCTAGAATTCAGTTGTTTATTCAGGAGTACAGAGAGCAGATCTCTGCCCTAGGGCTTGGGGCTCACCCTGCTGAAGCAGCCTCAAGAGCCTTCCACAGCCATGAATGGAGGCTATCAGAACCTCCCTGGGACAGTATTTTGGGGGCTCACCACGGAGCCTGCAACCACACCTGATCCATTACAACATTCGCAGAACCCAGCTCTCAGCCTTGATGATGCCCTCACATCTAGCTCTGAGCCCATGAACTTGTCCCATGTTTGGCTCCTGATAACACCAGGTGTGTAGTTTGTGACAGTGCCTTGTGGTTAGTCTATGAAGCTCCTGCTGTGGAACAATCCTCTTGTACACTATAAAGATTTGTCACTCGAACTGGTTTAATAAAACGCTGATTGTCCAGTAGCCAGGCAAGAAGTTTAGGTGGGGCGATCAAATGAAGGATGCTGGGAAGGGGAAGGGTGGAGTCAGGAGTCGCCAGCCAGATGCAGAGGGAGCAGGAAATGAACATGCCATGCTAATAAAGGTACTGCCATGTGGCAGAGAATAAATAAAGAATGTGGGTCAATTTAAATGTAAGAATTAGCAGGTAACAAGCCTGAGCTACCAACCAATCATTTATAATTCATATTCAGCCTCTGAGTTGGTTATTTGGGACCAGGTGGTTGGGACAAGAAACTTCCATTTACAAGGTCCCCTAGTGTTCACCTCTGCCGCATCTGAGGAGCCCCTAGAGGTGTGGAAACTGAGACACGACTTCTTCCTATAGTATGACTGCTGTGTAACTAGAGACTTCCTTTTGCCCTCAGGGACTGTATTTTCAAAACAGAGCAGGTCCTGGGGAGGGTGTAGGGTGGGGAGCTGGCCTGAGACTTCTTGAGGAGCAGCCACTTACAGGCTTCATCCTTCAGCAGAATAAATGGTGTCTAGGGACACCTCCCCACCTCTCCACTTGAGGTAGCGAGTGTCCATGACTGCATCCCTTTCTGCTGCACCCTGCCACCAGTGTTGCTGAAGGCACAGAGTGACACGTTTTTCACCTGCTGCTGAGGGAGATGACCTGGCATGATCGTTGGTAGAGAACTATTTAGTAACACAGACGTATGGAAGCCACAACTGAACCTCCACTCCTGGAAACATTACAGAGTTGTCAGGAGGACAAGACTTCATGGGGGCTGTGGGGAGCCTCTGTGGAACTGCCCACCTGCTGCCTCAGAGAACAGGCACCCAGCCGCTCCCTACCACTGAGCAGTCCACTCACTGACAGAAAGGGGTCAGAAATGGAAGTGCACCTGCTGTGTGATGGTCAAGAACAAGCAAATCAAACTTTTTTCTTAGGAGTGTGTGGCAGAAATGCAGAAAATGGTGATTCCTACAGTCGGATGCCCTCAACACAGCAGGGAGATACACAGAGTGGAGAGAATTCCAAAAAAGAGAAACTTTTTGCCTCTGTGAAAATAATACTTTATTTAAAAAAAAAAAGACTTATTTTAGTGTGTTTGCCTGAATACACACACACACACACACACACACACACACACACACACACATACTGCCTGTGTTCTGTTTCCACAGAGGCCAGACAAAGGAGACAGAACCCCCAGAACCTAAGTTACAGACTATTATGAGCCACCATGTGGGTGCAGAGAACTGAGCCTAGGTCCTCTGTAGCAGGAGCAAGTGCTCTCAACTACTGAACCATCTCTCCAGCCCCATCTTTCAAAATACTTTCTTCTGAGAAGGAAGAGGGCATTTGATCAATAGAACAAAAATAATAAAATAAAAACCAAGTACATTTGTAATCAATTAATGAAGATGTATAAAATTCTATTTTATGAAAAATTATTATATGTGTATGGGTAGTTTTGCCTGCACATATGTCTGTGTTCCTGGTACCGAAAGAGGCCAGAGAGGACATTAGATCCCCTAGAACAGGAGTTACAGATGACTGTTAGCTACCACATGGTGTCAGAATTGATAATGATGTCTCTATCTGTTGCTATTTGTTCTCTTATTTGGAAGCCTCACCTGAGGGGACTCTGCTGCCTGGGACTCTTTATAGGAAGTCCAGCCAACTATTTCAACAGCACTTCCTAGTCAATTTCTGCTAGGTGTTTTAAACACCAGATTCATTGGTGCTTATCTATCTATCTATCTATCCATCCATCTACCCATCTATCCATCCATCTATCATCTATCCATCCATTCATCCATCCATCTATCATCTAACCATCTACCTATCACTTACTATTTATTCTTTTAGTTTGGCTTGTTATATACTTAATAAATTTACTCATTTAAACCTAAAGTATGGCTGTCATAGATCATCCTCCAAACTATGTAAAACAGAACTCTAAGAAAAAACAGACAGATCCTTATTTTGTGAGAAGGCTCTCAGAAATACACAGATTGTGCAGGTGTAAATACATGAGGTGTTGAAAGAATTGAACCAAGCATGAACCAAGTAGCTGTAGCTCAAACTGCCGGTGACCATGGCAGAGGAGCAGCAGATGGGGATTGACTTCAGGAGATCAGCCCACCAGAATGCAAGGCAATGATGGGCAAATCTCAGATAGGCAAGGCCCCGAGGGCTTCAGCTCCATAATGTCTCTTGCTAGTGGTGTGTCTTTATATGTTTGCCGCTGCCATTTTTCTCTGGTATCTGGCATGGTGTGAATGGGTGGGGAGTGGGGTGGGGTGGGGTGGGGGAGTGGAGGGGGTAGGGGGTGGGGTCCCCACCACCTTTAATGCAGTGTGATTATCTCATAGAAATACCCTATTCTGCTGGCATTTTTACCTGTAGATTATTATGAAGATGGTTTCCTCTGAAGCTGTACTGTTTAAAGTGTTGCCCCCGCTCCTGATAAAGCAGGGGCTGCGGAGGATAGAAAATAGGAACAAGGAAGTGTCACCACAGCTAGGGCTTATGAGTTTCTCTTGAGGAGCCGTATAGACTATGGTTTAAGTAGTGATTAAGAAAAACAACTAGACATTCAGTCCTGGCGGCAGCCGGCAGAGACATTCAGGCCCAGCAGCGGCCCACAGAGGTAGACAGGCCCGGCGGTGGAGACAAGCAGATGCAGGTAGGCCTGTGGCGGCGGCCGCGAGGAGAGGGCAGCGGCGGGGTGAGGCCGGCGGAGGAGACAAGCAGTCGCAGGTAGGCCTGCAGCGGCGGCCCGCAGAGGTAGACGGGCCCAGCGGCGGCCCGCTGAGGTAGATGGGCCCAGCGGCGGTAGCGACAGACAAGTCAGGTAGCGCAGAGATTAGGCCTGCGGAGCGGGTGCGGCCGCGGTGGGAGCGAGGGTGGCTGTGGCGGCAGCGGAGGTAAATGGGCCCAGTGGCGGCCCGCAGAGGTAGACGGGCCCGGCAGCGGTGGCCGACAGGGACATACAGGCCCAGCGGCAGCCGGCAGAGACATACAGGCCCGGTGGTGACACCCAGAGGCAGACAGACCCAGCGGCAGCCGACAGGGACATACAGGGCCGGCGGCGGACCGCAGAGGTAGACAGGCCCAGGGACGGAGACAAGCAGACGCAGCTTGGAACAGGGACGCCTCTAACCCCAACACCTGGGGAAGAAGTTATCCGTGGGACGGAACCAGAACGAATCTGAACACTCCGTCTGAGGACAACCCAGGGCCCAGCTGCTGCTCCTGTGAAATCCAACAACTTGGAGGTGTTGGTGAGACTACCCTGCTCAGCTGAAATCCATCAGGAGAGGATTCAGACCCCCAGAGTTTGAAGTCTGAAGAAACAAGATCAGCTGAGGAGTTGATGAATGAACAAAACGTGAACTGGGAACACAGAAGAAGGCGCTACCTAGCCATCAAACCAGATCACCAGAATCATAAGTATATACTTCACCGATTGAAATCAGCTGCCCCTGAAGAAATAGCCCAATAGCACCAATTTAACCAAGAACCCCTACTAAACAAAGACTAAAAATTAGAACAAGAGAGGCACTCTCAGACACAGATACCTCCTGCACCGCACAGAGGAAGAGATGAGTAGACGCCAGTGCAAAAATACAGGCAACAACATAAAGACCTATATGGCAACATCAAAACTTAGTGATTCTACACCTGCAAGACCTAAATATTCCATGACAGAAGAAACAGAAGAAATCAACCCTAAAAATGACTTTAAGAAGATGATAGAGGCCCTTAAAGAAGAAATAAAACATTCCCTCAATGAGGAAATAAAAACTTTCCTTAAAGAGGAAATGAAAAACTACCTTAAAGAGGAAATAAAAACTTTTCTTAAAGAGGAAATAAAAAACTCCCTTAAAGAGGAAATAAAAACTTCCCTTAAAGAGGAAATGAAAAACTCCATTAAAGAGGAAATAAAAAACTCCCTTAAAGAAATGGAAGAAAAAATGAACAAAAAATGGGAAGAAATCAAATCAAGCCAAGAAAAAGCAATTAAACAGATGAAAGAAACATTCCAAGATCTGAAAAATGAATTTGAGACAATAAAGAAAACACATGCTGAGGGAATGCTGGAAATAGAAATCCTGACAAAACGAACAGGAACTACAGAAACAAGCATAACCAATCGATTGCAAGAGATGGAACAGAGAATCTCTGACACTGAAGACACGATAGAGAAAATAGATTCGTCAGTCAAAGAAAACACTAAAGACAAAAAAGTCATAACACAAAATATCCAGGAAATTTGGGACACCATGAAAAGACCAAACCTAAGAATAATAGGGATAGAAGAAGGAGAAGAATACCAACTCAAAGGCACAGAAAATATATTCAACAAAATCATAGAAGAAAACTTTCCTAACCTAAAGAAAGAAATACCTATGAAGATACAAGAAGCTTACAGAACACCGAATAGGCTGGATCCAAAAAAAAAGTTCCCCTCGCCACATAATAATCAAAACACTAAACACACAGAACAAAGAAAAAATATTAAGAGCCGCAAAGGAAAAGACCAAGTAACATATAAAGGCAAACCCATCAGAATAACACCAGACTACTCAATAGAGACTATGAAAGCTAGAAGATCATGGACAAACCTCATGCAGACACTAAGAGACCACGGATACCAACCCAGACTGTTATACCCAGCAAAACTCTCAATCACCATAGGCGGAGTAAACAAAATATTCCAGGATAAAACCAGATTTAATCAATACCTGTCCACAAACCCAGCCCTACAGAAAGCACTAGAAGGGAAAATTCAACCCAAAGAAGCTAAACACATCCATGAAAAATCAAGCAGTAGATAATCCCACACCAACATACACCACAGAAGGACAACACAACACAACCAAAAAAAAAATAACAGGAATTAACAATCACTGGTCATTAATATCCATCAATATCAATGGTCTCAACTCACTATAAAAAGACACAGGCTAACAGAATGGATAAGAAAACAGGATCCATCCATATGCTGCATACAAGAAACACACCTTAACTCCAAAGACAGACACTACCTCCGAGTAAAGGGCTGGGAAAAGGCTTTCCAAGCAAATGGACCTAAGAAACAAGCTGGTGTAACTACCTAATATCTAATAAAATAGACTTCAAACTAAAATCAATCAAAAGAGACCAGGATGGACATTACATATTCATCACGGGAAAAATCCACCAAGATGAAGTCTCGATTCTAAACATTTATGCTCCAAATACAAAAGCACCCACATTCATAAAAGAAACACTACTAAAATTTAAAACGCACATCAAACCCCACACATTAGTAGTGGGAGATTTTAACACACCACTCTCACCAAAAGATAGATCTACCAGACTGAAACTTAACAAAGAAATAAAGGACCTAACAGAGGTTATGACTCAAATGGACCTAATAGATATCTACAGAATATTCCATCCTAACACAAAAGAATATACCTTCTTCTCAGCACCCCATGGAACCTTCTCAAAAATTGACCACATGCTTGGACACAAAA